>NC_041355.1:11069022-11089022 GCF_900634415.1 Cottoperca gobio
ACAACAACATACAGTGCCTATAGATCTCTTTATAAAAGTGAAACGCTTTGTGTAAATTGTAAACACGAATACGGTATCATTTGTATACATGTAATAATATAATATTTTTGCACCAACTCAAGTGTGGTTCATGTGGTGGAGCCGGTCATCCTGTAATCATGGGGTCGGGGGTTTGACCCCCCCAGCTCCTCCTGTCCACATGTTAAAGCTTGAACCCAAATTGCCGTGACTGCCATGTGTGAATGGGTAAATGAGAGGCAAATTGTGACTTTATATTTGCAGCAAAGCACACGTTTAGACAAGGCACTGCCACCACTAAGTAAACTCTAATGTGCATGCAAGTTTGTGATTGGACAACAAACTAACCATTATTTACATGCAAACGTTTAGTTGGACAAGCAGAGACTATCAATTTATGGCTGACAGCCCACAGCAGGGTTGCATAAGCATGAAATGAAAAAGAAACTGTCAACCAACACAATTAATCAAAGTCAGGAAAGAGAATAAGATTTACAGAAGAGAACAACCTAGACGAATAGAACCCATTGTAAGAAATAAAAAACGATCTCTATTATAAGCTTATCAAATATAGTATTATATGATAATAGCTTATAAATCATCTTCTATTAAATTTCTATTAAAGCTGGCATAGACAGTTGGCATCATTTGCCAAACATTCTATAATAACCTAACAGCAAGAGTTAAGTGCCTTGCTCAGGGGCACAATGGTGTCAGCCCCTGGTATTGCACTCACAACCTTCTATTTTAACCTAGACCACAAGACCACCACCACACCACTAATCCAAGAGGTACCCCAGGGTAGGCGGTTTTCTAGAAAAGGCAACAACAAACAAATTTCAAAAAGCAGAATTTCAAATACAGTCCTCATCCTGCAGCTATCCCCTCTCCCCTCCCTATCCTAAGCCCCTCCCACAAGACTTTGTACTGTAACCTGTACGAGTAGTCGTTCATTTCAAACATCATCCCGATTCTGATTGTGATCCTGATTTCGTTATACAGCGGCAACACTATGAGAATTACTTTCCTGTTTCCTTTGCAAACGTGTGGGCCTGTACAGAAATTTGAGATGACATACTGTGATATGATATTTAGGGCTTGAGCTTGCTACCGTATCGTGAAGCGTTTCAGAGATGGAAAGACTCTTTTGATACGTTTGATTCATTTTTTGGGTTGCTTTGCAGTATACTTTAGGCAATTGTTGCCAGAGCTGGAATAGCAACTTTTTTGCATTTGTAGAACAGCCAATAGGAACGCCTTCTTTCTGAAATGACCTGTGATTGGCCAAAGTCTCCCATCACATTTTCTAAAGCCTGAAAACAGAGCCTAGAGGAAGTGCAGGTTATTATGGAAATGTTGCCCAATGACGCCAATTATAAACTGACTACCCCAGCTTTAATTACAGGGAGAAATGAGAACTTCCCTACCACATATATTAGTGAAATAAAAACAAGTAAAGCTAGAGGAAGGCCAAGAAAGACATTTTGAATCAGAATTTAGATCAAAAATAAATATTGTATTGTAAAGTTGTATCATTTCCTTTATGGACAATGGTCTCGCACAATTTATTTTTAAGCTGGTGACAAGTTTTATGATATGCTAACAAACAGACAGACAGAGAAACCTATGGGACTGAAAACATAACCTCTTTGCAGATATATGTAGTAAGTATCTTCTGTGAATAGAATTTTGTTGGATTTTTCTATAATATGTTTTTTCATAGTTTAATTTCTTTATTTTACTTTTAGCAAGTTAGCTGTATGATGTTGTTAAGCATTTATTTCCCCCCTAAATTTAGTTTCATCATGTTTATGTAATTTCAGTTCTAGTTTTGATATATTGGTGGTTAAAAAAAGGAAATGTATATATGGTTCTTTCCCCGCAAAATATTTCCACTCAAAATAAATACATCTTTAACTTACTTGTACAGTAAACAACTGCACATTCCCACAAACAATTAAATCAACAAGCAGATGTGACAGCAATTTGGATTCCAAAAGTTTGATTCAGAGTAAGTTTTTTCTGGTTGCGTAAGCAAAATGTGCACTTTCTGTGACAGCAAGATCCTCATGCCGTCTGAACTACCATTTTATTTTTCACATAAACAAAAAAGATGGAAAACAATACCTTTTCACATATAGTAAGTTTTATATTAATTAGATTTACATGTAGACAAAATAGTGTTTTAGTCTAACAATACAGTACGTATATGTAGACGTGAATCTGGGGGAGTCAGAAGTCGCAGTAATTAGTCATCAACCTTTAGATCATGGTTGTGGTGTATACTTGCCTGACACACAACTGCACATAAACTCTCTCTCTCTCTCTCTCTCTCTCTCTCTCTCTCTCTCTCTCTCTCTCTCTCTCTCTCTCTCTCTCTCTCTCTCTCTCTCTCCAGCTCTTCTTCTCTGTATCTGGAAGTGGGATTAGTGGTTATGGCCGAGGTATGGGAATGAGGCTTACCTGAGAGTGGGAGCCTAGTCCTCAGTCCCTTAGCAGGAGAGAGGGAGATTAGCCCTGTACATAAACACACTGGGATTACTCACTACCAAGGATTAATGGATGCATGCATACACTGTTGGGTTATGTTCCTAAAGCATGTATATTTATGCATGTATATGTGCTTTGAAACCAGGGCTTTCTCCCTCCATGTCCATGCATGTTAAAGATTACTTGCAGTGAGATTACCTCCACTGAGAGTTGGGTCACTTTGAGCCTTTCAAACACAGAAACCGATGGAGGGAGGATTAGTAAGCAAATCTAAATCGACACATGACAAACTGGTGCGATACGCCTCCTCCATTTCAAATTTGAATCATGCTATGGTGTTTACTCACCTAAGTTGTGCCCGTGTCAGTCAGTTGGTGGCTATTTGTTTGTTGGAATCAATATTGTTATTTTTTATTCTGTTTACTTGCAAATTCTGCCCAGTCAGTGAGTCGGTAGCTATTTGTTTGTCCAGAATCAATATTTTTGTTACATCCTCACCTGCTAAGCAAAGCAGCTGCCATCGCAGGGAAAATACCTTATGTAACTCGGCATGGAGTTCGGTGGGCCTCATTTGAAGTATAACTCTGAAATGTAATTGGTCTCCTGACACATGTAATTGCACACAGACACACACACACACACACACAAACACATTCACATGTGTGCTCTCTCACTTGCACATTGTCTCTGTTTTCTATGCCTTTGAACGCATCAGAATGCGTTAGCCAGAGAACAAAGACTGTGTACTTTGGATGATGTTGATTAGTCAATTACACAACAGGGAGTATGATAAGAAAACTCTGGTGGATCTCATGAATATAATACCTCATTATGTCGTTCACCAGTTCTTTATTTTTCAGAGGGTTCCCCGTACTTTTGACAGATCATATACAACACATAATCTGTGTTGGGATAGCGAGCACCATATAGGTTGTCACTCAGCATTTGGGTACCTCTGAGCAAAAGAAGAAATCTCATGTTGTAGCTATGATGCATACTTGGAATTCTAATCACTTGACGTTCCCGGATTTAAAATGTCATGATCACCGATGGGTGTCTTCATTGTGGGGTGTACATGACAGTTCTCACTATGTAAAAATGTCCTTTTTATCTTAAAAAGTTTGCACAATATTACACGGGAATATAAATGATTATGTATCGGAATTTCCTCTGATAATAAAAGAAGAAAGGAAATAGTTTCCCTTTCGGAGTTGTGATTCAGACAGTGCAACCTAATAAAATGTTACGATAAAATACAATATGAGCTCATCTTCTCTTGAATCTGCTTTTGGTCCCTGGATACATGTGTCTTGACTATCTGTCAAATATTAGGTCAGGCATTTCAGAGGCGCCTTAGTCTTGTTCGTTATTCTCTGGCTTACTGAGGGAGACATGAAGGAGCGTCTTCTCCCTGCTTCAGGTTTCAAAGCAGCGTTACAGCTACGCACTAGAAACAAAGCATATGTTTTCATCTCAACTTTTAAGAGAACCTACTTGTTATTTATATCCCGTCACCAGCAGAGGAGAGATGACAGTTTCTTCTCTTCTTCTGCTTTCTCTCTCTCTAAAATTTCTCTGATAAAAAGAATTAAGCAATCAGTTATTTTCTGTCCTCCCTACAGCATTCACTGTTGCGCATCATTGGCAAAAGCTGAGGATGTGTCTTTGTGTTTGTGCTGTATCTGACTAGCGTCCCTGATGTCTCACCTACATATAGCTGTTCTCGGATGACAACTATAACAATTCAAAGGCCTATCACACTTGTAACTTTGTGAAATATACAAATACATATTTGACGTTAGGCCTACATTTTAAGTAAAATAATATTTAATTAATTTATCTTTCAAACTAAAATGAGTGCTTTCCGACATGCTAGGTGTGAAGATGAAAGAGGTAATTCTGCTGTTGTGTTTGGGAGGGTGGGAAAGCACAGAGGCACAAAGGAGCAAACAGGGAAGTCAGTATAAAGGTAAGAAACATATCGTGTGGCAGGTGTCACACTTTCCCTGAGTTGTTCCTTCCTGAAACTGATAATAAGACACTTCGCAAATTATGTCAAATAGAAGAAAAGTTTTTAACATTATTAATAACTGTTCTCAACTGATCAATGTGCTGCGCTGAAATGTGTAGCCCAGTTCATAAAGAGCTGTTCTAAAAGGTCGATATTAACAGCACTTTCCATACATTAACTTCATTGTGTTTCACAGGGTCAGAGATAACTAAGTATTTTTTTGCACACCCCAAAAATGAAATACACAGAAAGTCACCGTTATCCTGGGGAATCTACAGTTAAATGAACCTGATTCATGAGGAACAATAAACGAGAGTGCTTTTATTTTTAATAGCGAGGCCATTAGGATTCAGTTTAGCAAGATTTATTAAGACAACAAAACATCATGTGAAGTATAGATATGGACAGAGTTTCCACAAACAAGAAAAATAGATGAAGCTCTGTAAGCAAACACATAAGTCTAAACTAAAGTCAGTATCAGTACAACATCAGAGCCTTGGGTCATTCGTGTATGAAGTTAAATTGCATTTTTTATTTTGACATCACTAACTTAATAGTAATAAGAAAATTGCATCATGTTCTTGATAAAGTTATTCAAATTTCAGAAGACACTCAACTTGGATTGCCTGGTCACTAATTTCCCCAACATTAATAATGATTGATGCCCGCAGACGAGACAAAAAGCAAAAAAATCCACTGTGGAAAGATAACAGCTCTGAGATATATCTGTAATATGCTAACAGTTACAACGATTAATAATGACTTTCCAGCCACTGAGTGTTACACATCCTCATCTAATGGGATTCATCTAATTACACTGTTTTCTGGTTGTTGTCTTGCCTCTGGGATCCCTAACTGTTGAGTTCTCTCGCTCTATCTCGCCTCCAGCAGCCCTGTAAATCTGAAGATCACAGAACCTGAGGAACATTTTAATGGCTGCTGAAATGAGCATCTCTTCAGGCAACAGCTCAACTTTCTCCCACTCAAAAACTTTCCTAGAGCATTACATACGACCCACCAAGTCGTTTTTCCGCTGTTGCCTACTTTCCTTCATGCGAGGTCCTCCCACCAGCGCCTACATCTTGTGGCGGATAGTAAGTGGAGCAGAAAGGGGAGTTATTCCCATTTGAACGGCTTCAGAGACCATCTCTAGTTTAATTCCCTTCCCAGGGTTTTTGTGGGGTTTTATAATGTGCAGGAAGCATTTAGCACAGCGGCTGTTCTCCAACATATTCATTAGCATTAGATATACAGGAGCTTCCATTCTAGAGCGATACCTGTTGTACCTGTGTACCTTCTAGCGTTCAGGTTAATGGTTAATGTTTCTGCAGTACTCAGACTGAATAGAAATTAAACACAAGCCTCAAGAAAGCCTCAATATTGTTTGGGATGATTAGCCTACATCTTATGTTTTATCATAATAATCGCATCAATCATATACAATAGTTAAATGAAAACTAAAGTCCATCTATAGTAACAAAACTCTTTTTATGCAGTAAAAAAAATCATTAAGATAAAGGAAGATATACCGAAAACTGCCTGCCTTAAGCCTGGAAGAGGGTCTTCCATTGTGTGTGTGCTTGGGTACAGAAGCGCAATGTGTACACATTTGCTCGGCTAACTTGCATGTGTCCACAGATGATGATTGTTTGATGGGTCTCACTCTCCCACTTACACTCTAGATATAGGGTAATGCATTTTGGTGATAGCAACCTCAACCTGAGCAGAGGTCTGCTTAGCCAGCATAAGTGGAAACACCTGTGTGTGGGCGCAGGACCTTCAATGTCACACAATGACAGTGAGCTGTCATTGTGTGTCATTGAAGGTCCTGCACCCACTCAGCTAATTGAAATAAATATCCAGTTCCAGGGGGCTGCTCTACCAGAGGAAATGTGTTGTATATACATCCAATACACCATTTTTATAGCAGACATTTGAACTTGTTAAAAGTGTAATCAATAACATTAATGATGCCCACATTCTGTGTCCCAGTAAGCCATGCAAGTCCACCAGCAAGCATACTGGACCTTTTGACACGCCGCAGCAGGACATGTACATGTGTAATTAATATTAATGATGGCTGCATTCCATTTTGGTGTCCAGGTTTCAGGGCCCTGGGACAGAAATGGAACAGAGCCATCATTAAAGTTATCAGTAACACCTGTGCTTTTCTTGCTATGACAAGCTAAATGTCTGCTGAGAAAAAGGTATTTTTAGTGTGTAAGCTTCTGTAATGATGGCCAATTGTGTAGGCATGCACACATTGGAAAGTTCAGGCTGAAACTAATATGTTGTTTGTTGGTATTTGATTTAGAAACAGACCAAAGGTTAAACTTCCATTACATCAGCAGTCTTTTGGTTTTATTATGAGTAACCAAAAAAACGGCTTTACCAATGAGTTCTTTCTGGTTTAGACAAGAGGAACTTTAGTTTATTGCATCCAACAGGTTTGCTGGTAATTATAGGTAGTGATATTTGGTTAAATTACACTGTAGAAAATGTTATGACAACACATCAAGATAAATACAATGAGGAGTTTATTTAACTGAAATGTAGTTCATCATAGCCACAGATTACATAGTGGCATCTGAAGAAAAGAAACACGTAGGTGTAAACAATCCTAACATGATAATAATAGTCGTGGAAATAGGGAAACTTGCTGCCTGAGACTTGCTGCCCACAAGAGAAAGGTTTTATCATTCTTCCCACTCAGCATGTGTGAGTTAACTTCTTTCCCCATTTTGGCAATTACACAAAACATTCTTAGTCAGCATACATTGTTTTCAAATTAACCAGTAATCATTTCTTTTATATAAATCGGTGATCGGTTATCACGGTTATATGGAAATAGTTATTTTATTCTGAATTAAACTTCCTACATTGATGTTACATGGGTTTACTGTTGTTCATAACATCTTTCATAAAGGTTTGTCACACACAAATCTTACATGTAAAGTAAAAAATGTATATTTCAGTCATATTGTGCCATGGTCATATCTAAATATCTGTTTTTTCATAATCATGAAAGAAAAAACTATATTAGGCTCACTTCACACAACAGACTATTGAATATAATTACTGTTTGTAACATTCATTTAGGAAGTTGTGCTGGTTATCTGAGCAGGCCAATATAAAAAATAAAATAAAAATCAATGTGCCAAATATATTGATAATAAAGGCATAAAGCATATTACTTCTCACACTGTCTTTTTCCCATTTAAAAACTGCTTTGCTGTTGTCTACATGAGACCATTCAACCAGTCAAAGCTTGAATGGCAGCTGTAAAGTACCACTAAGCCAAAGAGCCCATCTGTGTTAGACATATTCAAAGTGAAAAAAGTCAACCGCACTTTTAAATCTGTCATTCCTAGTGTATATGTTACGACTCTATTGACAGTACCTGTGACGCATCTTTGCAAACTGGGGTAAACTAAAAAGAATTATAATAACAGAAGGTTGTTAACATTAAAGACAAAATACTTAAGTGTCCAACAAAAGTGTTATTGAACAGCTTAAGGCTGTATATCTGTCTGACATGATGATCGGTCTTGGTTCCCAGCTTTGAAAAGATGTTTCTACACACAGAACATGATTGGACAGTTCTGGGTCACAGGAATAGCACACAGTGTGAATTGATGAATGAGAGTGAATTGTAAAACAGAATACAGATGTAGTTTTCCCACTTAAATCTTATCAAGCTCCATTGTTTCAGTTTCCTTATTTCCCCTTTTCTTTAACGCTGTTTCACATAATAATCCAAGCCGTTCCTATTTGTGTCAGTAATTGTTAATGTTGCTTCCTGATAGTCCTCTGGTTTTGCTCGTAGATGTTGTGGTACATTCTGTTTATTTCCCTAATAATGATCAATTACTATACTAAAATAACTCATTATTTTGCTTTTGATTCCAGGTATGTTTACTCATTGTAAATTGCATTGACTCTTAACTCCTCTGGTGTATAAATGCTAAAACTGAATCAAGATTACGGTAGTTTATACAATAATAATACAGTATTTTGTGATGATTGACATACTTGATACGCATGCCATCAGTGAGATGTTTGTATGATCTTGCATTCTAAGTGTGCGGGTAACATTTCTTGTAATGCATATTTTGATAAAATTATAGCATCGGTCGCTTTTTTAAAAATGCCTGACAAAGCCCTCTGGTGGCTATTACGTTGTTAAAGAGCCCCAAAGTCAGCAGAGGGGTTAGGCTACTTTGAGGGCTTTCAAACAGTTCTGCTCAGGCAGTGAGGACAGAGGAATGATTAACAATGGTTGAATCAATTTCATTATTTCAATAACCCTTGTTGCACTGATTAATTACATTGCGTAAATTGTGATCACTCATTCCCGTGCTCATGGGGTCATTAATCTCAAGAGAGTTAGCCCCTACATTTGTTATTGCCGTGTGTTTTTCCACAGTCTCCTCTACCTCAAAAAGGCTGGAAACTATGTTTTATCACTGTGATCAGTGAGGCCTAAGAAGAGAAAGTTATCTCATTCAAAGACTCAAAGGTTTTGTTCATCCATTAAGCCAAGTGAGTTGTGCTGTTCATCTAAAGTTGTGTTTCCTTGAGGTCTATCCACCTGTTCTTGCATGAACTTTACTTTTTAGACGAAACAATATGCTAGGGGAGTTCTGTTCTGGAAGATTAAGAGTTTAGTTCAACACCTAAGCAAAGAGTCACGGGTCATTGTCAATCGTCATTTGCAAATCATGTTTGGACAATTTACACTTAGGTTTGTTTATGTTTACTGGATAGTTATATGTATAGCCTTCACAGGAGCAAAGATTCAAATAAGATAAGATAGATAAGATAATCCTTTATTAATTACAATAGGGGAATGTCCAACGTGTATTTAAAATTGCCCATTTAGTGCCATCCACTACTTTAACTTTTAACAATTTTAAGACCATGCAAAAAATAACAGATCATTGAGCAATACATGTAAATAACATTATTGATAAGATTAGGATATTAATTTAACTCTGCTTGTTACATATCCTGCCTTAATCACATTAATAGTTGTATTTTGACGTAACATTTCAATAGGCTATCTAATAGATGTGAAATGTATTCACGCAACTGTAATAATGATTGTTCAACTAAAATATGAGTGCACATTTAGTTCTCTGGTTGAGAATGATTTATATTCTGCCTATTCTGTTACGAATGAGAGTACATGTAAAGCTTTAGTGAGTGGCTTGTTGCTTAATATTATTTAGTCTTTGTTGTTCAAAGATTCTGAATATATTATATTAACCTTTAGTGACCCACAATTTCTTTGCTTGGAGTTGATTGCGCTACTGTATGTTTTGCCTCATATACATAGGACCATACTGTATAAATAATTCTGTATAGCAATCTAAATAACTACCTCTATTAAATTTAGGAAGTAGTTTTTTACTTCTGTGACCTTTGAATGTGATGTTTTATTGTTTTTTTCAAACACAACCAACTCTACAATGTCTGGGTCTGCTCAGACCACAACCACTGCTGCTTCCTCAGTTGTCAACCTCAGCTTGGGTGACGTGCTGCCAAAGATTGAGCAATCATGTCTAAGGCGATGGCTCATGTACCTAAGAATTTGCATATATGCATAGCTGTGTGCACCTCCGGTTTCAGTCTGTTGAAGAACATTTGAGAACAAACAACAGAAGCACATACAGTATAATCAAGTGGAGTGAGATAACACCTGCAAATAACAATGTTGGCAATGTAATGGTTATTCAAATTCTTAAAATATGTATAATAGTTGCTAATTATCTTAACACAAGGGTAGATATTCATTTTCTCACAAAACCTCTTTGGCTTTGTTTCATGGTCTGTTCTCACCTCCGTATTTGGTATTTCTTCTCTTTTACACTAATCACAAAATAAAATATATGCTACTACTATACTGCTTTGGATATGATTTTTTTTTTGGGATTTGAAATCAGTAATCAGATTACACTCTTCCTCTTCAAAGACGTTTTAATTTATCTGACTTTCTGTTACTTTAAATGTGAGTCAAAAAGCATAAATGCATCAGTCTGTAAACTTACTGCCTGGTGTCATATCATGTACTTCACCGGTACAGTTCCAGTTAGACATCAAACTACAACTAACTGTCACTAAATATGCAAAGGTATTTTAACAAATATACCAAAAAAGTACAAGACATTTTTATTTCCGTTCTCTCCAGGATAAATAACACTTTTCTTGTAAACACCTCATTGCTGCTCTTCTGTGACAACCTCTTAAACACCGATGTACCAGTGATACCAAATCTAGCCAGCCTGGTCCTCTGAACCCCTATCAATATCCACATCCATCCATCCATCGTCTACCACTTATCCGGGGTCGGGTCGCGGGGGCAGCAGCTCCAGTAAGGAACCCCAAACTTCCCTTCTCCGGGCCACATCCTCCAGCTCCGACTGGGGGATCCCGAGGCGTTCCCAGGCCAGTGAGGAGATATAATCTCTCCACCAAGTCCTGGGTCTTCCCCGGGGTCTCCTCCCAGCTGGACGTACCTGGAACACCTCCCTAGGGAGGCGGCCAGGTGGCATCCTTACTCGATGCCCGAACCACCTCAACTGCCTTTCAACGAAAAGGAGCAGCGGCTCTACTCCGAGTCTCTCACGGATGGCTGAGCTTCTCACCCTATCTCTAAGGGAGACGCCACCCGTCTGAGAAAACACATGTTGGCCGCTTGTAGCTGTAATATCTGCATCATGTAGCTGTAATATCTGTATCCTGCAGCTGATAATATCAAGACACTTGATCACATTGGACTTCTATACACTCAACGAGGCAATTTTTATTATCATTATCACAGGTTGTCCCTGTCTCCTGACATTGATCTGAGTGGAGCGCTATCTTGCAGTAGTCAAACCTGTGGTTTACTTGAGGTTAAAGTCTCTGAAGTACAAACTGGCCTCGTCTGGTATAATCTGGTTGTGGACACTGCTTTCTTGCTCGGGTGCTATTTTAAGGACTTCGGCATTTAAAGACTGCATTCTAGGACAGATCAACCGCGTGTTGTGGGGTGAAGCTTTACTGTTGTATTTCTGCTCTTCTGGTCCTAAACAAGCCTGGTCCAGGAGAAGGGGTCAGGCATAGAGAGGGCATTAGCAACATAAAAGTGAAGGCTTCTAGGATAAAATTGATCATCACTATGTCTGTTATCCACTTTCATGTCCCAATGGGGGTTGTTATTCTTTTAACAATCTTACTTTACACAGTGACAGTTTCTGAACATCATAAATGTGTGCTGCATCTGCTTTACCTTGTCAGGGTTTGTCCAGGCTTTGCTGTTTGTCCAAATGTTCTGTTAAACTGCCTTTTATTAAGTGGCCATAACATGTACGTTTGAGTGTCAAACCTTTGTAATCTTTGACGCAGCCTCAATCATTGAGTTTTCAACAATAATGCTCTTCTTTATGAATTATGACTTAATATGTATGTGTTTCACAAATACAGCAGGGTTCACTGTATATCTCAGCCTGGACATTTATGCAAAGCTACAATTTCTGGAACACACAATCAAATCCTGACTTTAGCTCATGGACTTTTGTGTGTTTGCATATTATTTGCCAAAGGCTTTACATTAGCTCTCCAGTTTCAAACAGCTGAGAAGACCACTGGAACAGATGGAGCGTCTTTTCAGAAAACAATATAGTTGTGCTGGTACCAAAGTTATATGCTACAAAAGTAAGATGTCAATGTAGTGCTCGATCTCTCTGCCCAAAGTCATCTGGATTCGTCCCATTTTTTTCTTTACAACCAAGAATCCATATTTTGCAGTGGTAAGTAAGAAACAGCAGTTTTTGTGTTTATGATTTCATCCTCCAATGTCATTGTAATTTAGCAGTAAACTTAGTGGTATTAATCATTTTTGTTTTGTATACCACATGAAGTTTCAAACTCGTGTATTATTGGCATTAGCCAATTGTGATTGAAAAAACAATAAAGCAACACGTACTTACTGTACCTTATTAAATCCAACCAACCAATCAGCTGGGCAACACCAATTAACCAGCAACAAACTATCAAATAAACGTAACACGTACTTTATATCCTGGCTTTTCATCTGAAATGTATGTGTTGTGATTTTTCCACACATTCTAATTCACTGATTATGTTTTGGGTTTTTTTGTGGGAAAAATTATAATGATGTGTTGTTCAGATTACAGGTCAGTACTGATCAAACGTTTCTGATGCTACACTGGAGGCAAGGCTGATCATGACTGTACATGCACACAGGCCAGAAGCATTTGTTAAGAGTTTAGTGATTCAAAATTTTCTTTTTAATCCCATAAACAGCTAATTGTGTCAATATTGAAACCATGGTATAGCAGCAATCATACCCTGAAAGAAGTGCTGTACCCTGCAATACTGGTTCACTGCAATCCAATGGCAAATCCTTATTGTTTAAATGTAGTTTGCCTGTTTACCAGGGATTTACCATGTCTGATTATTTTGGTTTTGATAGACACTGGGATAATTGATTTTTCAAAAGTCTTTTTCCACTCTACCCGAAGATGTTCTCAAAGTATGTTTGATCTTGTTATAGGTCAGCTAGATCGCAAGATGGATGGAAATCACAGTCTACTTGATGTTGCAGCTCATCTGATCCACAGTGCAGATTTCAAGGCTTCACTCATAATCAATATTGTTCTTGGTCTCCCTGCCAACATGTGTGTCATCTGGCTAATATTGGCAATGCCAGGAGACAAAGCTGGAGAAATATTTTATTTTAACCAGGCCGTGTGTGAAGTTATCATCTGTATTGCAAATGTTGCAATGTTAATTGCACTAAATACTACAGGGTCAAATGTTGCGAATGTGATCTTGCTCTACTATACTTTCAGATTGTCCAATGGACTCTTGTTTACTGGGCGCCCAATGTTCATGAGTTGTGTCTGTTTCGAGCGCTATTTGGCAGTAGTACGTCCTGTGACATTCCTGAAATACAAGCTCTTGAGATACAGACTGGCTGCATCTATCATTTCTTGGATTTCAGTGCTTGGGAGTTGTATAATCATTGTATGTGTACCAAATCCAGACATTTACTTTGTGTGTTTTTGCATTGCTGTCACCTGGTTTCTGGTGGAGATCTTTTGTTGTGTCGAGACACTTCGCGCACTTGTAAGACACGGACCAGGAGAAGGGAAGCAGGAAAGCAATGGGTTGAACAGTGCAAAGCTGAAGGCTTTCAGAATCATTTCTATCATCTTTGTAGGCGCAACTGTCTGCTATCTACCCTATATCTTTTTGATGACTTTGTTTAATCGTATATCAGAAGAGCACAGTTCTAGACTGTTTTACATTGCCATCTACACTGCTTTGGTTAGTGGATTCATCCCACCCTTTCTCTACATTCATAGAGCTGGAAAACTACAACTTTGTTTTAAAGATCCAATATAAATATCAGCAACACGACACCGAATGCTTTAAAGATGAAAGTAATAACTTTGATCATCACAATAGTAAACCTCTTAATTAGAAGTATAATCACATGAAGTATAATGTATCAAAGGAATAGTTTAGGACTTTAGGAAATGTCCTGAGTGAGATGAAAGAGTCACTAACACAATGACATCACTGGTGGGTGTGGCTACTGTTCCTGTTATTATGTAAGCTACTCTTTTTAATCTTGCTTGTTATTTGAAATCCATCAACTATTCAATTTAGTCAGTGAATTATTGATTATGTGTATACATGTAACATATACTTTTGTTAAACTTTAAAATGTTTTCTACACTTCCCTTCTTACACTCAAGAAATGAACATATTGATTTTTATATATCCAGCAGCTACAAGACAGAAAAGTATGATTCAAATTCAGATAATGTGTATTAGTTTAGTTTGACTATGGCCTGATCTGTCTGTTGACATAGTGTGGGAGATTGTTTCTTTTTGGTTTAGTTAAGTTGTAATATAAATGTTGTAGTTTGTGAGGATTTGACAGGTTCAATAACATTTACTCATGGACTGTGTACTAAATATTGCTTCTGCAGTGTATCTCTGTTTCTTTTAATAAGCTGGCATATTATATAATAATACTCAGATTGTTTATTTTCTATTCTTATCTGCTCATTTGTTTGTTCATTATTGTGTTACACAGTTTACAGAGTTGTTTGGCCTTTTCTCACTCAAGAGCAGAGTGGTGGCATCTGTGAGTTTTAGGACTTAGTGACTCATGTTTCTGTTTTGTTAACAGTTTGAGCGATGACTTCACAACTGATCATTTGGATATGCAAATACCAGACCCCACATTCAAAACTTTGTCAAAGCCAATATCCCAGAAAAACATGTAGCCACGTCACAGACTTACGCACGTGAAGCATACTAATTCTGAGGCTTACTACTTATGAAAGTGGTGCAGAACACACACTGGAGTCATACTGTGTAAATACTTTATTACATGAGTTATAATTATTCCATTCCATTTGTTGTTCTAGTCATAAAAGTGTGTGATTAAAATGTTAATGTTTTCTCTTGTTGCATGTTCTTTAAAAAATGTTTTTTTGTTACATTTGTGGTATAAAAAAATAAGTTGCATGTCTTTTAACATTGACTCCTGGCCTTTTCTGTCGCTCTAATTTAGCTGAGTGCAGTTTCTGTGATGACTAAGACTGAGAGAGATTGTTCACTAGAGACCCTACACACACACACACACACCACCACCACCACCACAGCCACCTGCTTGTCATGAACGAAGTCTTTGTGATTGACACAACTATCTCATCTGCCTTCCCCTCACGCCCAGTAAACACCGCGGCCAAAAAGCAGTGACCTAGTCTGTTTGATGAGAGAAGATCATAAACTTGACGTTAAAGTGTTCCCAGAGATGGCATTTTAAATTTAAGTTGGAGTTGGAAATCACCTCAATTAAATGTGTTCCCAGCGGTAAAATACAGCCGCCGTCATTGACTTCCAGCTCTCCTTCAAAACATGAGAAATACTAGAATGGGATTTACTTATCCTTCACTGTCTTTATCATCCTTGTTCTATATTCAGCTTTTCTCTTATCCTTCCTTGGAAACTTTCTAGTTCTATACTTGGTAAGAAGCGTGTTTTACACATTCAAATGACATGTCATTTCAAGGATAATGACTTGCAATCAGACAAATGAGATAAATGTCACAGTGACTAGGAACCTCAACATGTTTTAAACAATTTAAATAACAACAACAACAACAACAACAACAACAACAACAACAACAACAGCGTGTGATGTGTTGGAATTACAGCATAGAGGAACCAGTTCATTGAATCCTATTTCATCAATTCCCAGATTGATAAATGACAGGACTAATTGCTGTGTCTGCACTCTCATCACCACAAAATGTAAGCAGTAAAATATTTTACTTTTATTAATGAAAAGAAAATAATCTTCATGTTAACACATTTTATTGGAACCATGTTTCGGAATAATTCTAATGACACTGTTGTAGTACTTGATATAGCTGTAGCTTGATACCACATACAACAGCCACTTGTTATAAAAGGCTATGTATTTGGTATTCAAATGGTAAACCAATGTAAACCAGCCTCTCGGTTTGGTGTTGTGCTTCTTGTGTTGTTTTGATACTTTATTTTTGGATGGAAAGTAAAGGCTTTAAGTGCAGCTGCGGGCTAGCCTGTTGGCAGCTGTATGCTAATAGCTTGCCTTGTCTGTGACTTTGAAATCAAAGCAAGTCTTCTTCTGGTCAGCCTTAAGGCTGCCAGTTTTAAGAATGTGGTGACAAAAAAAATTAAATACAATTCCATTATTGTTATTGGAAATTGCAATGGATTAATTCATTTGGAAGCTACATGCTAAAATACAGTTTTTACTTCCATAGTTCCAGCAGGTCTGGCCAGAAAACACTTTTGAGGCCTTTAAAGTTGCAGAAAAAACTTCATCCGCGACTTTCTGATGCAAAATCAAAAGATTTGGGGACAGAATCAAACGCAGAAGTAAAGGCAAAATCCCACGACTGGTACCGCTGATGATTTTGCTCTAATCACTTCAGATGTGTCACTCTTTCTTTGCATCTCACACTCCCTTCAACTACCTTTCCGTCTGCCCTGATTCTTTAACTTGCATTTTCTCCCCAAGTTTCTCTTTGAATCCTTTTTATTCCCTTTTCAGTTTTCTTTTCTTTTTCCTTCCTCCATATCAATTCCCCTTCTATCTCCCTCTGTCTCTCTCTATCTTTCATGTCCCCCTCCTTTCCTCTCCATGTAGGCTGTGTGATATGTAAATGCGCAGACAGCTGCTCTCGTTCTCCGAGTTTTGATTCAGCAGTCGTTGTAATTAACGGCTCTGCGAACTGTGACTCATCCCAAACTAGGTGAGAGCAGCTCTCGGCCAGTAAGCACTCTTTCTCTCTTTTCTCTCACTTTGGTCTCCTCTCCGTCTCTCAAACACACATACACACACATTGTAGGGTATCTACTGAGACATTTACTGAGACACTTGCACACCTATCTCCAAAACTAACCCTAAAACACTTAGGGTCATCTTGCAGTGGCTGATTGGTGCATTGTTTGCCCTCTCCTGTCTTGGGTTTTCTTTCCTCATACCATCTTGTCATCGTCCTCCTCCTCTCCTTTCTCTTTGTAACTACACCCTGCAGTAACTTCTCTGCTCTCTGGCCCTCTCTTCCTCCCTGAGCCTACTTATCTCTTTAATGGTGATATCAATTAACATGGGAAACTGGGACCTCAAGGCCCTCAGAGAATTAATGCATAACATCTTAAGCCACAGAGACAGACTCCAGTGTGCTCATCTACTCCCTCTCCTGTACTTTCTTCTTTCCCCTTCCTATATTTCTTCAATGGTGGGTTGCTTCTGCAGAGAAGGGATGATTAATTTTCTCTGGAACCTCTTCCTGGGTTTGAGCAACTTGCTGTTTATACAGTAGCATGAAGTTTATGTTTTTATAATATGTCAGGGGTTGGTGAGCCACGTCTGCACACCTATCCCAGTATGTTGCAAACATGTACTCTGTTTTGACAACATGGCAGGTGTGGAGATTCAACTATGGTAATGTCCCAGGGGCTTGTGGTGGATAGAAAAGAAAATAGTGAGATTGCCTGACCCATCACTGAACAGGTTTTCAGCCATGTGCACAGGATGTAACACAGAGAAAGATGGAGAGGCTTGCTCTCTCAGTTGATATTGGATGATTTTGTAAAAACTTGTTCAATCTTTTAATAATTATTTCCAGCATATTTTAAATGACTATTCCTACAAAGACCAAACTAGGGTTACATCATGATCAATGTTTGCCAATTAAATTGTTGTTGGTCTGAGACTGATCATGGATGAATCCTGGCCAACAAAAGTTTAACACGAACATCCACCAACGCGAATCTAACCTTCACACCTTTCACAAAAATACATAAACATCACACTGCCTATCGCATTGGCATCCGACACTATTGGATATGAATTTTGTCCTGCAGAATCATCCAATATGAACAGCATTCCTGCAGGGAAACTGGGCAGGGTAGGAGCCTTCTTTAGGAATAGTATTTATGTGACAGAGAACAAAGTAGTAACACATCGTTTTTCCCGAATAGTAACTTTCCCCAACTGTGGCAATCAATAACATTTCACTGACTCTTTGCACAAAATAATTAATATATCAGCAGGGGTTTGCAAGTACAGCTGCTCAAAGTCATTCACTCCTCTGTTAACTCAGTGGCTGCATGCTTTACTTAAACTTCAAGCGTTCTGATCTGGCAGGCTGGCTTGATTGTTTGTACTGTTTGCTGGAAAATCCACAGCAAAGCATCATTCCTTCCAATCCGCAACCAAACTTAACCTTCAGAGCTATCCCACGTCCTTTTTGAAAGGCACCTTTTTCACATCAGACTACATTATGACTTATCGTAGAAGCACAGGTGGAACCAATAATATTAACAATGACTCTGCTCTATTCAAGTGTCCCAGTAAGCTGTGACAGTGTGACAGTGTGACAGCGCTCACAATGCCTGGACCCTGAAACCGAAGCAGCTGAATGGAATTCAGCCATCGTTAATTTTATTATCCACACCTGTGCTTTTCCTACTGTAACTTGTGAAATTGTCTTCCGTGAAAAAGGCATAATTGTGTAATTTCTCCAAAATCCAAGTGCAGTGAACAGGATTTGAGAAGCAAATGAAGCTCTGGATGACAAAACCCTCCAGTACTAAAGCAGACTTGGAATTAAAATGGTTGGACAGGTAAGCAACCTAAAACATTAGCCACACCGCTACTAGCTCATTTTAATGCTGTGTTTCTGTGTGACAATACGAACTCTACCATTCTGTATGATACTTCAACATTTCTGATGGCTGAGAGCTACCTGTCATAATACTAATATGTATGCATTTATGCACCTTTAATAATAGTTCATCAGTAGCTGTAAAAGAACGAGTAGTAGTGAACAAAAGTGTTATATAAGAGTGGATTTCAGAGGAAAAGCTTAGAGGCCACAGTCTTTAAATGACTCAGTGTGTTTAGTTACTGCGTCCCCTTGCTTATTTGAATATATCATAAATATTTTTCTTAAACCTTCAATATTCAAAATGGTGACGTTACCTGATGTGTCGGAGCTCAAGTTACTAAGGTCAACAGTGACATGACATAATCAATGTCTGAATGGAGACACAGTTGGGGAGGTGATGGGCTGTGGCGGAAGAGGATATAGGGTAATTCATGCTCATTGTTGACAGTCCCCGTCATCTTGAAAGTAAAACACTTAAATCCCACCCCCACCTCACCCTCTCGCACACAGACTGTAAGGTTTTTGGAGTAATAGTCTCATAGTTGATTTTGCTTTCTTAAACATTTAAACTTTAAAAGATGAGAGTCTGATTAATGCTGGAAAAATAATTTATGTCCACTCATCCTCATGGTAACCATGTCTCCTATTGATATAATCACTTTTCAAACCAAGCACACACAGATAAAACGTTTTGCTTTGACCCATCCAACCACTGATGTGGTCAAAGGGTGAGTTAAACCGCTGCCTCTGAGATAAAATTCAAAACCAATCAGAGCTGATCCCATTCATATCCATTATGCTCTGAACTGGATCGATAGTGACAAGGTCTGCAGCTCATCGCTCTGGGGCTGTCAGCAGGGGAAGCCCTAATCTATAGGAAAATGGTTGGCCACCAGCGCAAGCTGATGAGGCACATATAAATGAAACATGGATGTTTATTAAGCTGGAAAAGATTTATTTAGATATGTGTGTGATTAAGTGTTTGATGTTGCTCTTTGAACACAATGTGAGCCAGGGGTTTATCAGATGGGAGGGGTGGCTGTCTGTGTGTGTGTGTGTGTGTGTGTGTGTGTGTGTGTGTGTGTGTGTGCGTGTGTGTGTGCGTGTGTGTGTGTGTGTGTGTGTGCGTGCGCGCGTGTGTGTGTGTGTGTGTGTGTGTGTGTGTGCGTGTGTGTGTGTGTGTGCGTGTGCGTGTGCGTGCGTGAGAATGTGCAAATGCGTTGTCTTTT
>NC_041355.1:11094022-11114022 GCF_900634415.1 Cottoperca gobio
GTGTGTGTATGTGTGTGTTTGTGTGCCAGCTCTACTCAGTCATGTGTATGCAAGGAAAGAATAAGTGAGCAAAAAGAAAAGAGGGACAGAGACAGGGAGGGAAAGAGAGAGAGAGAGATTATGCTAACTCAAAGTATTGGAGGAAGAGGAAAACCCATGTAAGCAGTTTTTCTTTTTTTATATATATTTAGCTGTCAAGGCCTTCACTGATACACAGTAGGTTCTTCGGCTTTGACATGCTTGTCACCAGCATGAGATTTATATAAAAGAAGGCCACTGCTTATTTTTAGCTTAGCTATGCGGCTGCAAGACAAACAAGGGGAGGCTAAGATGATTGACCAAACAAGACCACCTACTTAAGCGCAAATTAGGACGGCTTATAACTCAGGTAACATGACAGAATATTTGCTGGACAACAGCTGAGGGTCCACCACACAGAGCTGTATCTCCACTCAGTTTTAACAGTGGCCTAGAAAGCCATGGATGAGCGCACAGGATGAAATGATGCACTACCAGTGGGGTGAGATAAACATAATTTATCTCATGTTTGCTACGTTTAACGTAAAAATAGTAACATATGAAAGGAAATCGGCGAGTGTCCCTCCGCAATTTACCTTCTGTTGTCTTTTCAGATGGATTTCAGTCTGGGATTCTCTCAGATGTTACAGTAGAGATTGTGCCCCTCATTGTAGACATGGCCAGGAAATCATGCAATGAACCAATCATTTATCCTGAGCGACCCCCATCAGTTCTTTTGTCAGGTGAAAATGAGATCATGTATTCTCAGATGATTCTAAGTGCCGACATGGTGTCGCTGATGGCAGTCAAGATGATGATGATGACAGTTTTGCTCTGGCTCCTAATAATACCGATCATCTGATTATCACTTAAACCGATAATAAAGTAGCTAGGTGCATTACATCATGGTAATGATGGTGTTACAGTGCTGCAGTCAGGACTCGTGCGCTACATTTTGCACCAGAATAACATCAAAAGCACTTGATTTCCCAGAATGCTCTTCACTCTAAGAGCTGTGCGACTTATATTGGAACAGAGGCAAACACCGGGTTAAGGGGCTCTTGCAAGAAGCAGACAAGTTGAGTATTTTTTGACAGCATGAAAGAATGAATCGACTTGTATTCGGTGTTGTTGTTGAGATGGTGGGCTGGCAGCATCATCAGAGTCTTAAGAACATGACAGTCCGTGAAAAATGGTAGCGGAATACAAAGCCAATCCTGATTTTTCCATGTGACAGATTGTGTGAGTGTGTGTGTGTGTGTGTGTGTGTTTTTATTTTCTCCGGTTGTTATTTGTTCTCTCAGACGCACACTTACTAAATCACACATACAGTAACAGGCACATACACACGTAATGTATTTAATCTTTTTAACATGACAACCAAAGTGTTCAACATATATACCAAAAATACATTGATGCAGGCCTGCAGTTACACTTGCCTACTCACTTAGGTGAAACATTATTGTGTCTTGGATGTATCCACTCATTCTGTCATGCAGTACATGGCCTTGGGCTTAAAAATATCTGAGTACATACTCACAGACACACACACAGTTTTACCAGGGACAGCCCTGGTGTGTTGGCATCAAACCAAAGAGCTGGTGATAACGAGGTTGAAGTTAGTTAGGATTTTAGCTGCGCCTCAACCTCCTAACACCCATTCTAAATATGATTCATCCCAAAATGAGATGTTTTTCCAAGAGAGAGAGATGAAAACATTATCTTTCTCCCTCTCTCTTTCTCTCTCCCTTCCTTCTTTACTTGCCAAATACAGTTGAGCTCACCCCCCCCCCCCCCTTTCTATTACTCTCATACTCTCACACACTATCTGTTTCACACCCCGTTCCTCCCTCCCGTTCTCTCACATCTCTCTCTTCTCTCCTCCCCTGGCACCTCAATGTGTTTCTCTTTAATTGAGATGCATTTCAATGTGGTGCAAATTAGCTTTCTACAGCTACAGTCTAAACTTGCAACCTGTGCGTGTGTGCACGCCCAATGCATATGTGTGCATGTGTAATCTATACGTGTGTGTGTGTGTGTGTGTGTGTGTGAAAATAATTCCCACAGTTGAAAGTGAAGGCGCTAGCTTCCTGTTCGTTTCTCCAACGCATCTTCTGATGCCTCCTCTCTCCCACAAACTTACATTTTTAGTACAGCATTAATAACATTTACTGGTTTGGACTCTTTTAATTTGTGTCTCTTGGCTGGAGGAATTTACTCGGCCGCCCTCTTCAGGATTTGAATTCAGATCTGTGCCTCTGAGAGATGACAGTGCATGGCAGCTCATTAGAGAGAGGGCCGGAAATCAGGAGGGTCAGGGGTTTTATAAAGACATGATTCAGTTATGCTTGTCTTGCTCAGCTGATCTGATCTGGTGCTGTTTTGCTAAAGAGAAAGACTGGCTGGTGATATTCTGTACACAGTGCAGGATGAGGGCACAAGTGCAGGGTTGCTAATGTATTCAAAATCACATTTTACCTTGCAAATTATTGCCAACTAATGGGTTCTAGTGGGTTTTCTCCTCTATTGAAACTTAGAATACTCGTTTCTAACCTGGGGGGTAAATCTGGATTGCCAGATGATTAGCAAGATAGAAAAACTAAAATAAAACATTTGTGCTCTACAACTTCATTTGACTATTTCTGACCTTTCTTTGCTTTTTTATTGTGAAATGCCGGATTGTGTTAACTTTTCATGCCCCTAAAAAACTCATCAAAGACGATCATTCTTTGGTTGAACTGCCCACATGTTTAACCTGTGATACTCTACAAGTACAAGTCATCGCTTAATTCTAAAGGGTCTCATGCCAAAGAGATCGGCAACCGTTGAATTTAAGGGATCAGCGTGCGCCTTCGATATAACCTTGGTGAAAAAAGACACTTCTAGAAGATAAATACATCTTAGTATCTTGAAGCAGGTTCTGCCAGTAGGTCTCTGGTGTGTGCATGTCCGTGTGTATGCATGTGAACATGGCATGGTGCACTTTGTGCCACTTTGTCTGTGTGTGCGTATGTATGCGCACATGTCTGCATGTGTGCATGGCGAGAGAGCGAGAGGAGTCGTTAGGGAGAGTGATGCTGACAGTGGGGTGACCTTGGGGCTCCCAGTCTTCCTCCTGTCGATGAAGGGGATGACTTAGTGTCTCCCTCCCCACCCATGATGGCTCATTTATTATCATTAGGCACACAGTCAAAAGATGCTGCTCAGGCCCTCAAAGCAGAGTGGTACGTTTGCAAGTGCGCGCTTGTCTCATGCGTCCGTGTGTGTATCACTGAGAGTGAGAGACAGTAAAGGAAGTCTTATCTCTTGCAATAAGTGCAGCACATCTGAGCATATGTGTCTGTCATCCTGCGTTTGTCACAGGTGCGCCTGCCTTTGTGTTATCTTCAGAACGTGTGTTTATCCATATCTTGACGGCAGACGTATTGCCTGTCAGTCCACATCTGCCTGCCTACCACGCAACATAAATAACAGTTTGTGCCATAACCCTAACCTTACGTCACCTCAGCCAGCCAGTGAGCAACATCAGTGGTATATGGGTACATCAGGGATGCCTCTGTGCTATCGTTTCTCAGCGTGATGGATGGAGACTTCTGCAGGCCAGTCAATACCCAATCTGAGCCCCACTGTCCTGATTTAAGATACAGCAGCACCCAGGTGACACACTCAGAGGCACGCCACTTTAATCACTCTGAGCATCAACTCCACTCTGCCAAGATTGGTGTGCGGGTGGGTTAGTGTGTGTATGTTTGTGTGTGTGTTTGTATTAGTATCTCACTCAGTCAAACACTGCTGTAATCACACGGCGATCGGCAAGTGCCTGCACTTCTGACAGAGTTAACATAGCTTTAGAATTTAAAGGGAGTAACATAAATAACGTCCACAGGGGAGGATTTATTATATGTGTAGCTTGAACGGTAACATACATAAAGAGCTATCTCAGACGGAAATAAATTAGTATGAAGCTAAATGTTCTCATCCAGTAACCCTGTCTCCTACAAAACATGTTATATACTTGTAATTACTTTGACAAATTGAGGACATGTAATTCTGCCTGGATTGGATTCAATGTTTTTCCAATCCACGAAGAGAGAGGGAAAGAGTGCGGATGATTGGTCATACAAAGCATACAGGACCTGAGAGTGGGATTTGTGTCCAGTGTCCCTCATGTTGTTATGTTTAGGCTACTAGCCCACCTAGTTATAATGAGGGAAAGATTGTGGTATTGGATTAATATTGAGAAAATCAATGCATTCTGTCTTAAGTCAGCGTTTACTTTTTCCAACATTTAACCAAGGCCCTTACCTTGCACTAAGCTTAACCAGTTGCCCAAGCAAATCTTTAAATATATATTTTTTTCAGACTAGGTTGCATTCAGGTATGTCCAGATCTACATGTCAAATTCACTTTATTTGCGATTTATGCAAGGATGGGAAAGTGAGAATGTTTCATGAATGAATCGGTGGACAACTTAAAAACAGCATCCTCAAAGTGTAGAATCTTCCTGCTGTTTGAGTTTATGAGCGCATCATGCAGGAGAAAACGCTTCAGCGTGTGCAGTAATCAAGGGAAGATTGTGTTTGTATGAGTGAGCGGTTGGATATCGCTACTTTATCAGAGAGTAATCTGTTTGCACTGGTTCAAATTGTTCCCTCTTGACATGTCATCATTCACATACATGCACAACACATAGTTACTTGTGTACACACACACACACACACACACACACACACACACACACACACACACACACACAGCCCCTCCCCTCCAGCCCCTCCACTTTGGCTGTTAGTCTAATTTATGAGGTGCCGTTAATTTGGCCTAAACGTTCCTTGCGAGACCTCCCTCCTCTCTCATCCCTTCATCCTTGCATCCCTCCTTCTCATCCTCTCTCTCATCAGTCACTCGGCAGAGTAAATCAGGGGGGTGGTATTGCACAGCAGGCAATAGATAGACTGGACACCTTGACTAATATACCGCTGTCCTTCTCCCTCCCTCCCTCTCTCCTATCTATCTAACTCTCTCCATCTCTCTTGCCCGCTGTCTAAATCAAATGTGGCTCCTCTGCTCCCCTTTTAGTTTAGCTTCTTTCTCATTACTATCTACACTTCTTTCACTTCTCCTGTGCTTGTTCCTTGTGCTTTTTTATCTCCACTCTTTTACTTGTTTCCTCAACCGCTGTCTCCATACTTGTGTCCTCTGCCTCTCTCCCTCTACTCTCCTTCTTCACTCCCTTACCTTGCCTTGCTCCTCCTTGCCTCCTCCCCCGTTCTTCTGTTCTCATGTTAGGTGTAAATTTAGAACAGAAGGCATGAGGGGATGCTGTCTGTGTGTGTGTGTGTGTGTGTGTGTGTGTGTGTGTGTGTGTGTGTGTGTGTGTGTGTGTGTGTGTGTGTGTGTGTGTGTGTGTGTGTGTGCGTGCGTGCGTGCGTGTGTGTGAGAAAGAGAAAGAGAAAGAGAAACTCTACATGAAAGCTTCTCAGAGTCCCCATACAGCGCTCAGATGGGGCTGAAAGCCCTGGTTTTCATCCACATTTAGGATTCACATAACAGATACAGTCAGTAATATACACACACACACACACACTCACGTTCACACACAAGCCCCCCCCTCCCTCATTATCTTCCTCATATGCTCTTTTTTCTCTCTCTGTGTCTCACTTTCTTAAATGCACACAAACACACACTATAGTGACCAGCTGAGATTCTTCCCGAAACAGTGGAAGTGAACAGAAAGAGCATCAGGCATCTGAGACTCCCTCATCGCTTTACGCCACATTGTTCTTCTGTAATTCCATACACGGCACACACTTGGGAGTAACTCTGAGCTGTATGCACTGTTCTGGACTGCCCAGCACACCTATACATCAATGTCCATCTCTCCACCTCTCACTTCTCTTGTCTCTTGCTGTCTCTTTTCCATCTTGCACCCAGCTCTAAATCATTCTGGGTTTCATGTCTATTTATTTTTCTTCGTTTACGTCTTATCTCTCATCTTTCACAGTGTTGCCGTCTCATGCACACCTATCTACAGGCTCCCTCTCTGTCCCCTCTCCTCTCTCCTCTCTCATCTTCAAATTCCCATAGCACAGAGGGCTTAGCTCCCTCTCAATAAATGTAACAACATCTAGCCTCCTGTTCTTCGCCATACACCCCCCCTCCTTCACCATCCCCTCCTCTCTGTCATTTCTCCCTCTCTCAGCGGGCTTCCTCCTAGTGCACACTTACAGTCACAAGATAAAGCATGCTACCTCTGCCCTATCCCTCTGTGTATTATATAAAACCACCGTGGTTATCATTAGGCAAGAACACCTTAAAACATTGTCTCATTCTATATAAAGATCAGACTCTCTTTAGAGCAAAGAATTGACTTAATTAGAATCAGCCAAAAATGGGATTTTAAGGGATGTTACCGATTTAAGAGTGTATATATATGAGTCGATATTCATTTTGTACATAACATAAACTATAATTAAAACTAATTCAACTAAATTAAAATCAGAAAGTTCAGTAGAACAGAGTATTTTCCAGATATCAAATATCAATCGAACTTTTAACACTTTCCAACATTTAATTTCAATGCATTATAGCCTAGCTCAACAGATGATAGCCTAGCTCAATGCATTATAGCCTAGCTCAATACATTATAGCCTAGCTCAATACATTATTACATAACATTACATTATTACAGTTCATTTAGCTGACGCTTTTGAACAAAGCGACGTACAAAAAGTGCAAACAATCATAGAGATACAACTCCGAACAGCAAGAATCTTGTAAGTACAATAGCTTCAAATAGGTACAATCGTATAAGTGAACACTGTCTTCAAATAAGCCCATTTGAAGTGCAACATAAGTGCAACATACAGAAACAATAGAATACAAATTCAACTATTAGCTATAAATATGCCAAACCAATATAAGTGCAACATACAAAGAACAGTTATTTTGTTTTCTTCATTCGCCGAGGTGGAGTCGAAACAGGTGGGTTTTTTGTCTGCGATGGAAGGTGTGGAGACTATCTGCTGTCCTCACATCAATGGGGAGGTCGTTCCACCATTTTGGAGCCAGGATAGCAAACAGGCGGGTTTTGTTTGAGGGAAATCTGGGTCCCACTCGTAGTGAGGGAGTGGCGAGCCAATTGGTCGACGCAGAGCGAAGTGAATGCGCTGGGGTGTATGGTTCGACCATGGCCTGGATGTAGGAAGGGGCTGATCCATTCACAGCACGGTAGGCCAGCACCAGAGTCTTGAAGCAGATTCTGGCCGCCACTGGTAGCCAGTGAAGGGAGCAGAGAAGCGGTGTAGTGTGGGAGAACTTAGGTAGATTGAAGACCAGTCGGGCTGCTGTATTCTGGATGAGCTGTAGAGGTCAAATGGCACATGCAGGCAGTCCAGCCAGGAGGGAGTTGCAGTAGTCAAGGCGTGAGATGACAAGAGCCTGAACAAGAACCTGCGTCGCCTTCTGAGTCAGTAGGGGACGTATCCTCCTGATGTTGTACAGAGTGCATCTGCAGGAGCGGGTTGTTGCAGCGATGTTGGGACCGAAGGACAGTTGGTTGTCCAGCGTCACACCCAGATTCCTTGCAGTCAGAGTCAGGGAAACAACAGAGTTGCAGATGTTAATGGTAGGGTCTTGGATGGGAGAGCCCTTACCTGGAAGGAAAAGGAGCTCGGTCTTGTCAAGGTTGAGTTGTAAGTGATGTGCGGCCATCCACCGAGAGATATCAGCCAGACAAGCCGAGATCCGTGCCTCCACCTGGGTTTCAGATCTGGGAAAAGACCGAATCAGTTGAGTGTCATCTGCGTAGCTGTGGTAGGAGAAACCGTGAGAGTGATTGACAGAGCTAATTGAGTACAGTGAAAAGAGGAGAGGCCCCAGGACAGAGCCCTGAGGTAACCCGGTGGTGAGTTGACATATTATAGCCTAGCTCAACACATTATATTCTAGCTCAACAGATTATAGCCTACCTCAGTGACTGCAAGTCTGAGAATTCTTTTTTTTCTAAGAATGAAATTGTTTAAAATAACTTTAACATCTTTAATAGGCCTACTAAATGGTTAAAAAAAAGGATGTTAAAACCATACCTGTCAACCCTCCCGTTTTTCCCGGGATTATCCCGTATTTTTACTTCTATCCCGATTTTCTCCCTTTAAATATTTTCCCGTAATTATCCCGTATTTTTAATCTTTCAAAAAAAAAAATAGGCCTAATTAAAAAAAGTGTAAAGTGGCCTCCGGTAAAGCAGATGGCAGTATTATGTTTAACTTTAGCTGAAAAACGCTATACGCGAGTAAACACACAGAAGAAGAAAACAGGAACAATAACACAGAAGGTGAAGACGAAAACATATGATGAGAGTCACAGTGAACGGGAGACGCAGTTGTACCTGCCAAACAAGTTAAAACTTTATGTAAGTACCTGCCAAATGAGAGGAGACTTTCCCTTATTTATTAAAAGCAGAGTCGGGCAAACTCGTGCTTTTTGTAAAGTGTGCCATTCAGATGTTAGCATCGCACACGGCGGAATAAGCGATGTTCGCCAACAAGAAAAATCGTACAAGCACGCCAAGAGGCACAAAAACATACACTGTCAATGACTTCATGTGTTACAATAACTGTGTCGGAGGCAGACCAAGTGACCAAAACTGAGGGAAAGATGTCGATGCTTTGCACTAAAAAGAATGTCGCCTTCAGCTTCTGCGTTGATTTCAGTCGCAGTGTAGCGGACATGTTTCCCGACTCTGCCATCGCAAGGAAGTCCTCGTCGGGGAAAACAAAAGCCACACAACTCATGAATCATCAAATAAATTGATGATAATAACTCATCAAATAAAATACATAAATCTTATAAACATGTCTGTACAAGTAATACATACTTTAAATAAACATGTATTTTCTGAATGTATATACCCGTCCCTTATGTGTTTACGTTTACATTGGTGGCTGAGAGCTGTTCAAATATGGACGGAGTCCGGCAAAAAAATTCCCTTATTTTGAAATTCCAATGTTGACAGGTATGGTTCAAACTGTGATATAACAATCAAAAATATTAAAGATCCTTCAATGTCCTGAGAGTTATTCTGAACAGCAAATTGCTGTGTAATGAAATTGTAAATATAATACTATAGTTTAAAATAAAAACACAAATAGGCCTACAGCAAACTAACTTAAACTTGAATTGAGAAAAGTATAGGGCTGCAACAATTAGTCTGGAGCTATTTTGATAATCGATTAATGATATTTTTAAAGAAATGTCAAAAATATTCTGATTCCAGCTAATCCAATGTGATTATTTTCTGTTTTTCTTAGTCTTCACCAGTTGGACAAAACAAGACATTTTATAGATGAAAGGAAGCAAGGGGTTAAATAAACCAAGAAAAACTTCTGTGTTCGCATGTCTGCCAGCATTCATACTGATATATCCATGATAGCCCAGGATAGTGATAAAATAGCAACATAAATAGAATGGAAAAGTAGTTTTGGAGACTTTTTACTGTATAAAGAACAGGAAAGGTAGAATCAGTATGTTTCAGTTGGAGCTCTTTACTTGTTAGATATATATTGCGTACTCGTGCTGACTTCTGAAATGTAATTCACCAATAAATACATTCAGGTCATATCCCTTCGGATCAGCAGTATAAATCAGGACTTATCAGCTTCTGACAATACTGGCAGCCCGCTAATACGGTCAGGTTAGTGCAGAATGATGAATTATTATTATATAAAAATATTCTTTCTAACTCGATCTTTGGGGATCTCTGGACACATTCGTTATTTCACTAGTGAAAAGATTTTGACAAGTATAATAAATGTGGCAATATATGGATTTACACACGTAAAAAGCACATCCGTTATTTCACAACTCCCCACCCACCAGGGTTCAAGATTTCAACTTAAATAATATTCAAATTCAATGACGGACATGGAACTTGCAAATCAAGTATGAATTGGATGCATCTTCTTGTGTGAATCCATTATGTTGCTGTATCCCTGTGAGATCTCTGGGAAGCAGGCCAAGTGTCTCTGGCTGAGCCATCTCCATTCGCTGTGTGTCTGTTCAGTCAGCCACACAGAAGACAGATAGAACCACCAGTCTGCTCACCCCTCCAATCGCACCAATGTAATCAGACCTCAGCAGCCATAAACCAACAGCTATGGACACTCTGCCCAGCCCGCTGTCACACACACACACACACACACACTCACACACACACACACACACACACACACACACACACACACAAACCTATACACGGAAACACAATCCCACAAACACAGATACTTTAAATGAACGCAAGTGTAGACTCGTGCACAAGGACAGATTTGCATGCGTAAACATAGACACAAGTTACAAACACACAAGTATGAAAGACAGGACTATTACTTTGGCTCGAACATGCATATATGTACACGCTGACACATATATGCACACATACACATGTATATATCTTAAAGTGAGGCGTTGAGCGCTAAGTGGTTGTCCTCTTTAAGTTGAGGCTTTCTGCCCAACATGTCCCACTCCGCTGGGGCAGGAAGGATGTATTATTTGCCCAGGGGGTATCTTGATCATGTTGTGCATCCTGCCACCATTACACATGTGTGTGTGTGTGTGTGTGTGTGTGTGTGTGTGTGTGTGTGTGTGTGTGTGCGCACATGCATGGACTACCGTCTACTGTGTGTGTGAGTTATGTGAAAGCTTGTGTCTTTATCTCCCTCCCTCACTGTCTCTTCCCTTCCATCACTCTTTTATCACCTCCATCAGTGTCTGTTTCACCCCTCACCACCGCCTGCGTCTCGGGCCATTTTGTGTCTGTTTGTCTTTTTGTTATCTTGTATCTTTTGTTCTGCTCCTTGACAAACTAACACTCAGTGTCTCCCTCTCCCGTCTCCTCGTCTTTCTTCACTCTCTCTCTCCAGCTTTGTGGTGTGAACGATGGTGGATGACTGTGCTTTAGGAGATTTACTGCTGGATCCTGTCCCTGTCAGGTGTTGAGACGAAAGGAAAGCGATGAAGGGGGCGAGAGAGGGAAAAGCAGATGGAAGATAGAGCAGTACACAGGGAGATGACGGAGGGAGAAAGGGGAAGGAAATGGAATCAGAGGATGAGAAGGAGAATATTATGCAGAGGAACATAGAATGAGATAGAAAGAAAAATGTGAAAAGAGTATAGAATAGAAAGAGAGGCTACACAATGTTTTTTAAAACAGTCTCTGAATATAGTTTGGCAGAATTGCTCTATGCTCAGATATAACTGAGTCTCCTTTCTGTCTTACTTTCCCTCTTTTTTTCAGTTTCTCGCCCAAACATTAACTCACACAGTTACAGACACAAACAAATGAATGCAATGGTTTGCTTTCTGAATTTATTCAGAAACCAATTTGTGTTCCTTGGTAAATGTGAAGATTTTCTGATTTTCTCACATACCTCTTTAAAAACCAACTCTCTCAGCGGTTAAGCGCTGTGGGTCTTGTTAGGGGTTAAAGTTGCAGCTAAAGGGTCACTGTGAATGTATTTAACCCACTAAAAGTCCATTCACAGTCTTTAATGGCTCCCAAGAGGGAACACACATATACATCTTCAAAGATCAGGCGGACTGCCTGAGCAGAACATATATTCACAGCACACAAACACACATTACTCTTACTGTGGTTGTGAGGGCAATCCATTTATCGCTGTTGATCTGTAATTTCTAACATAATTTGTCATTGTGATATAATTAGATTAGATTAGAAAGCTTTATTAATTCCCAATTGGGAGACTCATTTGCCATCAAATTAGCTCAAACAGACAACAGACAGTATCGACATTACATTCACAGTACGCACAAAACACACTATACAATAGATAACACCATAAACCGCCATTTGAGACATTATTAACATCTGAAAGATGTTCTAGAAAACACATATAAAAGTCTAAAAATCTGATCGCTGCTGTAACAAAAAAAAAGTCATTTAGTAGAGACGACGTCTATGAACGGATTGTTTTATACGTAACCACTGTGCACTTAGTTTATTTTAGCTAATAAAAAGCCAAATCGTTTTCAGATGCTCTTTTGCTCTCCACACAGACAGTTTACCTGCATACAGCCAAAGCCTGCTCAAACGTGATTGTTCAATACTAGTCTGACTACAAACAAGAACTAGAACTCTTCCGATATCAAAATCTTGTCCAGTTGCCTAAAGATTCTGCATTCAATTGCAGATATCTGCAATAGAGATTAACCTTAATGGAACCAAATCAGAATAACCTGAATGATCCATATGGGACTTGTCCGTCATTTCTACTTTGGCATACATGTAAGTGATTGTATATGTAGATTGTCGACTTCAACCTTACTGGACCTGATTATTAAATTATATTTACAACTAAATAGGGTGGGCAGTGGGAACATGTGCTACTATAGGTATTCATCCACCATACAGCAGATGGCTACATGATCAACCAAAAAAAAAAAGCTTAAAAAAACATTGTGGCTACAACATATTGAATCAATATTATGTGAAGATCCAGTTTGGTCAAATACAAATTCCACATTATTCAATAAAACACAATGTAATTCCGCTTCTTAGTTATTTCATGTTCAGATTTTAGTGCATGAATCAATATTAGCTGTGTTATCAAGAAATTGCTCATAAAGCGCAACTGCTCCACATCCTGTAAGGCCAAAAATAGCTCTGCATCAAAACAACACTGGGGGCTGCACTGGTGTGGGCGTGAGGATACAGGTACTGGTGAGAAGATGTGATACAAACCAGGAAGTCCAGATTGAAGCCTTATCACGCAACAAGACACTGCACAGCAGTTCATACACCTTTGAGGAAGGATTTTACAACTGTCAAAGTTATCATGTCAGCAATAATTTACTCCTCCGTCTAGACGCTTCTGTGGTAAACAGCAGGATTAGCACGTTGCTACATTGCACAAGGCTTTAGATTTACAGACCATACAACAAAGCATTCTTCATTAACCACAGCACCAAATCATCGATCTAGAGCAGGGGTGTCCAAACTACGGCTCGCGGGCCAACTGTGGCCTGTGGGCCATTTTTAATTGGCCCGCAGCAAATTCTAAAAGTATAATGGAATATGGCCCAGATAGAAACATGTGCTTGAATGTTTTGCACTTCTTTGTTCTAACACAGAAACACAGTTTTGACTTGTCAGCTAACTTAAAACATCACCTGTCAGATAAAGCTTGTGCTTTAGATGTTTACTGATTGCATGTGATGAGAGCACAGATGTGACAGACACCGCACAGCTGATAGTTGACGATAGCTTTTGCGTTACAGAAGAGCTGCTTGGTCTTAGGAGTCTAAAGGCCACAACATAATTCGAGCACGAGGACTTTACCACAGAGAATTTAAAGCTTTCTTGTCTGATGTCGATGCTGAATACGGGGACGCACTCCACAGTTCTGATGTGCGCTGGCTGAGTCGCGGCTCCGTGCTGCAGCGGTTTTATTCCCTGAGATCAGAAATTAACATGTTTTTGAAAGAGAAGGAGCGACCTCTTCATGAGCTGAGTGAGCCTCCATGTTTGGCAGACCTGGCATTTTTAGTTGATCTTACTGGTCATCTCAACACTGAACAAGAGCCTACTGCGCACATGAAAGCATTCTGTGTGAAGCTCCGTCTCTTTGAGACACAACTACACAACTTCAGTGTTGCGCACTTCCCCACTCAAATATGTGAGCAAACATTTTCTCTGTTAACAAAAGCAGATTGAGAACCTAAATGAGCGACAGCATCTCTGTGATGTCCTTCGTATATCAACCACCAAACTTCCTCCTGACCTGCAGCATCCTTCAGTCCAAAGTGCAGCATCACTGCTCTCACTGAGTGCAACGCTGTTCCCATTATAAGAGAGTTAAAACATATATTACACAGTATTCATGTTAATAAGCTCAATTTTTCAATAAATTCAGTCAATTAAAGTTGATAAAATTTTCTAACTAACGTTAGTTGATATATTAACAAGCCCAATAACTTATTTGTTTAACAAGCTTGAGATATATCCACCCCCTCACCCCCCCATGATTTTTATTTTTAGGCAATATACCTCAAAAGTATATTATATATTTGTCTGTATGTGGCTCTCAGTGAAAGAAGTTTGGACACCCCTGATCTAGAGAAAACATAAAGCTGACTTAAGTGTTAGTATTCTGCAAAGTGACTTTTAGTATTAAAATGCGGCCCTGTGATCACACCAGGATGAATTTACTGTCAGGCTTGTACACTCTGGGACTGGTGGTCAGGTTCACACTATGTTAGTGTGTGAGTGACAGCGATGCTGGCAGCAATGTCGGCACAATCCAGACACCTCATATCATTAAAACATGGCTCATCTTCAGAATGCGCCGGCTTACAATGAACACTATTTAGTATGAGAAGGGTAAAAAACAATTGATGCATTTTGGGTGTTATTCAGATTTAAGTTAACAATGTGCAATGAAAAGTTGTTACCAACACTGTGCATATCAGTATTCAGAGGATTTAGCTTATTTTGATTTGGAACTAAAGCGCTTTTGTCTTATTTTTTTGCTTGCAAGGAAAATAAATGTGCTTTCAATCAGATTATATTTGACCTCCAAAGTTTTTGTTTGCAATTCTAATAATTTTACTCAAAGTTAATTAATATTTGATCGTCAAACCGTCATTTTCTTTCTTTGCAGTTTAAAAGGTTTAGTCCTACATTTTAATTAATATTTTGTTTTTGTTTCAATTAAATATTTGTGATTGCTGGACAAAATATTTGCGCTAAAATATTATGCTGTATATTTAATTTAACCCATAAACTTAAATGTTTTCATTGCATTTAATTGTTTGGTATCCCTACTGCAATAAACAGAAGACGATGAATAATATAAATCTTTATTAATCCATTTGTTCTCCCATGGACAGCCAAACGAAAACACATTTACACACGGAGATGTTCAACACAAAAACATGGTAAACGTGTGTACATGCATGAATGGCCGCATTATGTTTGTTGCTTTGGAGAAAAGCAGAAAGCCAATGATGAATTGAGAGGACAAAAAGAAAATGGTTTGAGGCATCCATCTGTCAGAGAAAAAGAGGAGAGATGGGCTGAGAGAGTTGTTGAGAGAATGAAGGAGGGGAAATTGACAAACTGAAAACAGCATGTGGATGTAGAGACAAGGGTTGTGAGACAGACAAAAAAAAGAGACAGAGGGGGGGAAAGTGTCAGAGTAGACTAGAAACAGAGAGGAGACAGAGACAGGAAGAAGGAGTGAAAGACAGTCAGCCTGAGAGAGTGACAGAGTGCAGTCCTGAGAGGGAGAGTGTGTGGGTGAATGTGAGAGCAACGCTAGCTAACTCGTCTGTCAATCTGAATCTGTGATTGACACCTTGGGGTCTGGTGCTCCTCTCTTAGCCCACTGGCTCTTCCTGTCAGGATGTAGGGCACAGGGTCACACACACACAAACACGCAAAGAGAAGATAACATACTTACTAAGAGTTTTGTGACAGACGCACACACATCCTTACATGGTAAAATATATATATGGTATGGTTGTCCAAATGTGGGTAAGAGTGTCTCTTTGTATCTACACACACACACTAACAGCTGAGACACATGCAGGCGGGGCTTAGCGGAGGCGAGGTCTCCGGTGGGGTACACTCTTGCTGACTGGACCTTAACCTTTGACATATGACCTTTGACCTTTACACTGTCAGCATTACATCTTTTCATTGAACTTTTCTTTCACATCAGACTGTCTGTGTATTGGTAGGTGTGTGTGTGTGTGTATGTGTGTGTGTGTGTGTGTGTGTGTGTGTGTGTGTGTGTGTGTGTGTGTGTGTATGTGTGTGTGTGTGTGTGTGTGTGTGTGTGTGTGTGTGTATGTGTGTGTATGTGTGTGTGTGTGTATGTGTATATTTTTCTGTTTCTGCACATGCTACAAATCTTTTTCTCTCTCTTTCTACACAAACAGAGAGTGTATTGACATGCATACAATTGCATTCACACAAACACACAAATGAGTGTGCTTTGATAGAGGGATGATGACAATGTGTCCTCTACAGTTTGTCCTTCCTGACCTCTCACAGTTACTCACACTCCAGGCTGAAACACTGCGCATGTGTGCATGCATGCTTGCGTGTGTGTATAAATATCTCAACTTATTACACCAGCAGTTTTGTTTTTTTTCAATCTTCAATCCATAAAGATACTAATGTCCACAGTGCAAGATCATTCAAGCAAAATTAGATAATGGCTTGAAATTAATTCTGAAATTGCATTATATTGGAATATCATTCTCCATGTCCTTGCAGGTGCACTGTAGGGGACACATGTTCTGTTCTTTTTTTATGTATATGTTTTTCTTTCAGTATGAATGTCAAGATAAAGCTTTCTTTCATGCTTGCATATCATTAAAACACGATCAAACCAAAGGGTACATTTGTGCATATTTAAAGATGGATTCATTTTTTGCATAATATATTCATGATTATTTTTCAAATGTTTAGGTTAATTTCCATGTGAATAAGAGCTGATGAAGTTTCTCTTAAAACATGATCTTGGATAAGTTTTACCTCAAACATTGACCTTGCCAAAATTCTCCAACCAGATTGAGCTGCGATTTCTTTTAAATCAATACAGCTTAACAACTGCATTGGTAGTGATGCAAAGACGACTGATCTGTCCAAGCAGCGTTAATGGAAGGAGATGTTATCTATTCTTACATTACATGTTGTATCTGTAGCTTTCTTGTCTTATTTTCAAAATATCCCATGCACACACGAATACACGCTAATGAGAGGAACTGTCCATCTGGCGGTATGTACGTGTGTGTGTGTGTGTGTGTGTGTGTGTGTGTGTGTGTGTGTGTGTGTGTGTATGTGTGTGTGTGTGTGTGTGTGTTTAACTTTTTGTGTGTGTGTGCACCAGTAGGGGTTTGTGACTAATGGGGTCATTATTGATGCTGAGTCAGGATTACCGCTGATTGCAATGGTTGGATACCGACCTAACGAGTACACGCCTCACATGTGCATGCACACACGCATACACATTCTCTCTCTCTCTCTCTCTCTCTCTCTCTCTCTCTCTCTCTCACTCACTCACTCACTCACTCACTCACTCTCACACACACACACACACACACACACACACACACACACACACACACACACACACACACACACACTTTTCATTTCTTTCAGGCTCTCATAGGTGCAGTTTTGCACATAAACCTCCCACCTCAGCTAATAAGCTTACTCACCCAAACCTCCCTCTCTCAACCTTTTACTCACACACACACACACACACACACACACACACACACACACACACACACACACATACACACACACACACACACACACACACACACACACACACACACACACACACACACACACACACACACACACTAACATTGACACACACACCATGAGCTCAATATAACCACACAGGTGGCAGGTGTTCAGTAACCAGTCACTTCCTTATTATTGACCGTTTGACATATGATCCTTACACAGACACACATACACATCTAAAACATACATACATACTGTACATTAACTTACACTATACATTACAAATTTACCAGACAAGAAAACAGTTTGGTTAGAAACGGCTGTGAGAAAAATGTGTGCGCAGGCAAATTTCCCAGACTCAATGCAATAAGCTGTGTTCCAAGCATTACATCAGACAAAACTCCTAAAAAAAACTTAAGTCTTGAAAACTTAAAGAGAACACGTTGACACAAAAAAAAAGGAGGAATAAATGTGATTTTAGTCAGACTTTAAAGGGAATCTCCACCAATTGTGCATAGAAGGGTCAGAGTCACCTGAAGTATTAAGCCCAGTCCCTGTTAACCTTGCACGGCAGCTAGATTCTCACAATATCATTTGATCACGTGACAATCCATTTTGTCAAGTATTGCGTTTATCAGTGTCCTGTGAGGAGCTACTTGAAGTTACAGGGTTGTTTAGGTGTGTGTAACGCGACATTGAGGCAACTGTTGCAACAATGGCCGCTCCTAAAAAGATTAGCGTAGGTGCTGCTATAGAACCAGTTATATCTGAACTGAAGAGTATTTCTTTATTGGAAGAAGAGCAAAGAATTGCACTGAGGGATTTTCTCGCTCTTCACCCGACTGGTTTCGACAAGAGTTAGAAGGACAGATGGTTCATCCAATCACCTGCCTAGTATCTTCTGCCCTCTTCCAAACAGTTGGAAAAGATGACAAACCATCTGGAGCATCTGGTAGTCTCCTGTGAATAAAACAAACCCTGATGGTGTCATCCTATCTTACAAACTGCCAGGCAGGTATGGTCCAACAAGAAGATGCCATTGGTTACATCGGGGGAAATGTGGAATTCAGTATTGTTGGAGCTTGTTCCATATCTTCAGCCTCTTGTTTTTAGCCATGCCAGCATCATGGCTCCAGGACATCAACAACAACTATTTAGATGGATTGTCATTAAATGTTTTACAGATATTCTTGTTCCCCAAACGATAACATTTGGTGATTCCCTCTATAGTCCTCATCATTCCCCACATTTAACACAACAATAAGACTTTTGTGTGTGTGTGTGTGTGTGTGTGTGTGTGTGTGTGTGTGTGTGTGTGTGTGTGTGTGTGTGTGTGTGTGTGTGTGTGTGGCCTCATTAAGTCCCTCCAAGGGGGTTGCTCTCTCCAGAATGTCACGAACATATATCTTCTTGAACCCTGATTATATATATTCTTGGTTCAATAAATCGTTAGAGTAAACTATGTGATTGACACATGGAATAATAAAAATAAGGATTGGAGCAGCGTGTAAGTGTTTGTGATTATAAAATGTTTGGCACTAATGGTGTTACAATATGCCTATGTATTTATTCAGCTTCACTTCTCGTGTGTGCGCGTGTTTCCTGTTGTTTGATACTCTTTAGCACATGAAATACACACTAAGGAATTTTTATTCTCAATAAAAACTCAACAATGTAGCCCCAGGTTTTAATCAAAACAAGAGTTATATGTTGTGTGTGTGTGTGTGTGTGTGTGTGTGTGTGTGTGTGTGTGTGTGTGTGTGTGTGTGTGTGTGTGTGTGTTTCAAACTCTATGTGCGATGTGACAATGTTCATTGTTCCTGAAAGCTACTCGTAGTTTCTAAATCAAGTCTTTTATGAAGTTCTGCTGCTCTGGGCAGACCATTAACATTTCATGTCACCCTAGCTCAGTCACTTTCTTACTCCTATGGGAATTAGGCAGAAGTTCCCTCTTTGAATAATCCCTGCTGCAGTCTGCAAAAGCAAACCACAGTGACCATACTTTATTTTTTTAAATCTTACTTAGTCTTTAAAAAATTTTTAAGTTGTTTAAAAAGTTGACAAACAGCTGTCAACCTTTTGCACGTGAACCTTGCATTCCAAGTTGTTCCAATGCTCATTTTGACATTTTCATAATTCCTATAGAGGAACAGATTTTGTTTAAAGAAATAAAAATAAGAGTAGAGCCGTAGAGGGAAAATGTTCTCATAAGTTTCATCACTTTGCCAGACTTAATGGTCTCTTTCTCCCGCTATGTCCTCACTCTCTTAACATTCACCACTCACTTGTCAGTTCTAAAGCGCTGCTTGCCTTAAGTACCAGGATTCAGCGTGTTAGCTCATCTCATTATCCCCGTTTGTGTGTGGACGTGTGTGTGTGTGTGTGTGTGTGTTTGTCTGTGCTTCATGTATGAGTGTATTACTAACTGTGAGAGTGTGAGTGAGTGATGGGTGAGTAAGCCCCCCTCTCTCGCGCTCTGTTTGAAATAAAGCGACAGATAATCGCAGGGCTCTGGCGAAGCGAGCTCATCTGAGCGCCAATCGATACGGGTGCCATAGCTTCAAAGCAACCCTTCAAAGAGGAGAGAAATAGCCATATGCTCTACGTGCTTTGTGTGTGTGTGTGTGTGTGTGTGTGTGTGTGTGTGTGTTTCTGCGTGTGCGTCCTTGCATGTTTTTGAGAGAGATAGAGGGAGGGCGAG